>NC_138726.1:60023106-60035606 GCF_965113295.1 Leuciscus leuciscus | reverse complement strand
AAGTCTTCTTCCAAAAATGGACATATTAAGACTGTGGGTTGATGCAACGGATATGGACATCATGGTCTTATCAGAAACCTGGTTAAAATCTACAATAACAGATAACATGATTGCTATTGATGGCTATAATATTTTCAGAGCAGATCGTTCAGGTAAGGGGGGTGGAGTTGCTATATATGTTAAATCAAAATTCTTAAGCTCAGTGACATTGTCAGTAAGTAGAGTCAAACAATTTGATTTACTGGCATTGAAAGTAAATTTATACAAGGATACATACCTCACTGTAGTTGGCTGCTACAGGCCACCCTCCGCCACAAAATAAACTATTTTCTCTCTTCATGATGTATTACTCAACCTTAATGACTCTGAAGTAATTCTAATGGGTGACCTAAATTGGGATTGGCTTTCCCCTGCCTCTGAGAATATTAAAGACCTATTTGTCTCTTTGAATCTCACACAACTTATTGACACCCCAACTCGTATCAACCCGAGAGATCATAGCAAATCAACGCTGTTGGATGTCATTTTTACAAACATGCCACATAAATACACATCGACTGCTGTTTTTTGCAATGATGTCAGTGATCACTGTGCGATTGCTTGTATAAGAGACACAAAATTACCTAAACATAAATCTCGTTATGTTTTTAAAAGGTGTTTTAAACGTTTTAATGAACAGGCTTTTATTCAAGATCTGTACAACTGTAATTTGGAGACTGTCTGCCTGATACCTGATGTGGAACATGCTTGGGAATATTTTCACAATGCCTTTTCAGCTATTTGTAATAAGCATGCTCCTGTAAAGAAATTTAGGATTAGCGGGAGGAATAACCCATGGTTTACTGAAGAGTTACGCTTTATGATTAGAGAAAGAAATGTTGCATGGGGCAAAGCTCAAGCCACAAATTCTACTGCTGACTGGATTGCTTTCAGAACTTTAAGAAATAAATGCACAAGCATGACCAGAAAAGCAAAATCAAATTACTATCTAAAAAATGTGTCTGAAAATCTTAATAACCCCTCTAAATTCTGGAAACAAATTAAGTCTCTGTCTGGTTCCAGTTCTTTTTCAGGTCTTCCACAACATATTTTTGTAAATTCAGTTGAAATTAAAAACAAAATTGACATAATTGGACATTTTAATAATCACTTTGTATCAGCTGGCTGTATTTTCAATGAGTCCAAACCAAGTTATCATTGCTCTGACTCCAGCAGTGAAGCACTACCGGAAAGTTTTGCTTTTAGACCCATTTTAAAAGAGGATGTCTGTATTGCTCTTAAAGCTATTGACCCCAAAAAATCAATAGGACCAGACAACCTAGAACCTTTCTTATTGAAGGCTGCAGCTGAAATGATAGCTAAGCCTATAGCATATATTTTTAATTGTAGTCTGCAGACAAATTTAATTCCCAAATTATGGAAAGCAGCCTATGTGCTTCCTTTGCTAAAGGGGGGCGACCCTTCAGATCTTCATAATTATAGGCCAATTTCCAAACTTTCTATTCTTGCAAAAATTTTGGAAGCTCAAGTAAACTGTCAATTAAAAGAATATTTGGCAGAGCACAACATTTTAACTGATGTACAGTCAGGGTTTAGAGCTGGACACAGCACTGTTACAGCAACTTTGTTGCTATTAAATGACATTATAAATGCCTTGGACAAAAAGCAACATTGCGCTGCCTTATTTGTGGATCTGTCCAAAGCATTTGACTCTGTTGACCATGAGCTATTGCTAAATAGATTAAGTAACATTGGAATAGGAAACACAGCTATCAATTGGTTCAAAAACTAACTTACAGAACGAACGCAATGTGTTTCTATAGATGGTCTTAAATCAGATTTTTTAGAGATTTCCAAGGGTGTTCCTCAAGGTTCGATTTTAGCCCCTATTTTATTTTCTATATTCATAAATAATATTGGAAAGGATGTGCAAACTGCTAAACTGCACCTTTATGCAGATGATACTGTGATATATTCAGCTGCCCCTTCCTTAGGCCAAGCCATAAATTACCTTCAATTAGCCTTTCAACAGATTCAAGTCTCACTACATGGCCTTAAGTTAGTGCTAAATACTAAGAAAACCAAATTAATGACGTTTTCAAGGGCTCGTTCCCAATCCCCAGACAATATAATTATTAACACACTAAATGGGGATCAAATTGAAAATGTTTCATCGTACAAGTATTTAGGTTTTTGGCTGGACAATAAACTTTCTTTCAAAGTTCATGTTGAAAAGCTTGTAAAAAAACTGAAACTAAGACTGGGGTTCTTTTTTAGGAATAAGGCTTGTTTTAACTTGATAGATAGAAAAAAACTTGTGCAGGCTACTTTTTTAAGTGTTTTGGACTATGGTGATGTTGTCTACATGCATGCTGCCTCTAGTACTCTCCACTTTTTAGATTCTGTGTATCATAGTGCTCTGCGCTTTATAACGAACTCTGGTTCCCGTACTCATCATTGTACGTTGTATGAACTGATTGGTTGGCCGTCACTAAGTCTACGTAGACAACTTCATTTGCATATTTTCCTATACAAGGCCATGTTAGGTAAACTGCCGGCATATTTATGTAATCTTCTTAAGAAGAATTCCAGCAGCTTTCATCTCCGTTCCACCAGGTGGCTCTCTTTCCAGGTTCCAAGGGTTTTTACTGAGCTGGGAAAAAAAGCTTTCTCTTACTTTGCGCCATGGTCTTGGAATAATTTGCAAAACTTGCTGCATCTAAATGAGTTAGTCCCATTAAATGATTTTAAGACCATGTTAAAATGCCGTATAACTCAAAAATGTAACTGCCATATGTGACCTGTTCCTTTTTATGTGATGCTTGTTTGGTTGTTTTTACTGTGTTGTATTTGTATTTAAATTGTAACTGGTGTGCCGTCTTGGCCAGGTCTCCCTCGGAAAAGAGATTCTGTCTCAAGGGACTTCCTGGTTAAATAAAGGTTAAATAAAAAAAAAAAAAATAAAAAAAAATCTATCTTTCTAACTAACTTATCTTTCTTTCTTTCTTTTTAACTAATCTATCTATCTTTCTAACTAACTTATCTATCTTTCTTTCTTTCTTACTAATATATCTATCTTTCTAACTACCTTATCTTTCTTTCTTTCTTTCTTTCTTTCTTTCTTTCTTTCTTTCTTTCTTTTTAACTAATCTATCTATCTTTCTAACTAACTTATTTATCTTTCTAACTAACTTATTTATCTTTCTTTCGTTCGTTTTAACTAGTCTATCTTTCTAACTAACTTATCTATCTTTCTTTCTTTCTTTCTTACTAATCTATCCATCTTTCTAACTAACATATCTATCTTTCTTTCTTTCTTACTAATCTATCCATATTTCTAACTAACATATTGTAAGAATAAATGCCTCTGGGTTAATGCGAATTAGCTCAAGAATATAGGGAATTTTGGCAATATTAATATTTATAACGCATGGTCATAATTCATAAATCGCATATGCATTTACTTTATCAATTATAGGAAATGCCTCGTTCTGTACTGTCTGATCATTACAGTTAAGAAGAAGCATTCCTGTTTACAAAACTCCAAGACAGTTTGTCTTCTGGCCACGAAGACAAAACCTCTTTGGGTTTATAAATTAAAACTACTCAAAGTAGTTTTATAATATAGAGCCTGTAGCTTTATAGATCTTTTGTTTCATTGACTTTATAAAAAGTGGGTTTTCAAACACAGAGACAGTTAAAAGTATAAATGGGTTTATTAATAAAATGGCACACGCTAGAGATTATAAGCTACAAATATAAACGTACGTAAAATGCAAACGAGAAAACAGACACACATTTAACCGAACAAAAACATAAAACATAGCATGACGTGATCGGAATGAATGACATGAAAGAAAGAAAGAAAGAAAGAAAGATATAGAGGGAAGATAGAGGGTAACTTAAATCACAGACCTAAGACCTAGACACCTGGAACAGCTTTTATAGGAATCAATATACTTGCGAGTTGTGGTACTCTTTCAGTGTGATGCTGAAAAGGGGACGCGCGCGTGTCCGGCTGGTTTGCGTCTAGCTTTGTCTTCTGGGTCGTTTCGCAAAACGATGTAAAGGCTCACTTGAATTTAACGTTACCGAGAAAGTTCAGATTCGTCTCCCGGGATGGGAGAGGCTGGAAATCTTAGTTGCAAAGACCGGCTGTTACGATTCGAACATGGGTTCGTTCGATGGAGAAGGCCAGGGCCTCCTTCAGATGTTCCTTGGAGAAGCGCTGCGCCGGGGAGGAGGGTCCAGAGAAGTTGGATGAGTTGGAAGCGGAAGGATGAGAGAGCGAGCGTCTGCTTGTGTTTTGGTTTTAAAGCAGCGCGGGGTAACGCCCTGTTTGATGACGGGACCCAATGGAATCTTTCGGTTCTGAGGCGGGAGCGTTTCATTGTTTGTGAAGGAACGCCTCTTCTGATCGTACCCAGAAAAATGCATTAAAACTTTAATACCACATTATGTATAGAAATATAAACATTTGTGCGGAATATAGTTTATATTTCTGTATAAAGAAGCTCAGTACGATCCGTAGGATATCATACCCGACATTAATATCAGTTAATGAAACAGATACATCTCAAATGTATCAACACACGTGTCCATTACATCTGCAGAGGTGCATAAATATCTCAATTTATCCCATCACAACCCATAGACAAGAAAACTACATAAAAACATTTCATGCGTGTGTGTAACTTGTAGTTTAGGAGTTTCAGAGTGGTTTGGTGTGTGTGTGATTCAGAGCGGGTTTTCTGTTGAGATCGGAATGTCAGTAATGTCTTTGAAGCTCACACTGTCGAGAGGGGGGAAGCGAGTCGTAAACGGGGGTTCAGTTACAGAGTTCGCCAAGTCTGTGGGACTTAGAAAGTGTTTTCACTTTTAATTAGTATATAAATTAAAAGTCAATTTTTTACCCATCGAGCCATAGTCGTTACATATCCCCCTTTTTGTTAGATAAAGACCTTGGAAGGACTTTATCGAACAACAAATTAGCGCAATGGTCGATGGCAAGCGGCTGATGACTGAGGACTCAGGTCAAATGAGGTTTAGGCGAGCCCCGGATCGGGACCCCCTTTTTGCGGTTCCATAGGAAACCATCAGACACGGCTTTGTGAGCTTTGCTGTGGCTGCTCACATTTGGTAGGGTCTGGTACAGGGTGAAAGCCAAGACGGGAGTCAGGGCGTGGTCGGTTGCTGTGGAGGTACACAGCGCAGCGTCAGCTGCGGTCCAGGTATGGACACAGGTGAGGTGTTCAGGCTGGGCGGTTGCCCATGCTTGGAGGGACTGTGTTGAGTGCGAGTCCTGCCTTGGTGTTCAGGACTCAGGGTTGCTCTCTCCGTGCGATGCCGGATGCCAGACCTGGTGAGTGTGGCTGCTTTCTCGCGAACCACTGCGGCCTGCATCCTGTTAGAGGCGATAGGGAGAGAGAGAGAGAGAGAGAAGGAGAAAAAAAAAATTCCAGCGAGGGACGTCCTTGATTGGCTTAGGACAGTCTTTTGTTTCGCTGAGGTTGGTATGCCACATGCTTTGATGTCCCATGCATGGCTTTTTGGCACATGTGGCGTCATTGTTACGCCTGGCCCCCCCTTGTGCTTTGTGGCTTTACGAGCTGTGGCGCAGTGATGGCAACAGGTGCACAATGCGTATTGAAGTCTTGTGAACGCAACATGTGCGTGGTGGCAGACAGCTGTCTGAGGCACTGGTCGTCAGTGAGCTCAGATGGCCTGCGAGGGTGGTGGAGGGGTAAGTGGTGGCATAGGAAAAGTCTGTTCATCAGAGGCCCGCATGACTTTCTTTGTACACAGCGGAGGTAGCGTTTAGCGGCTCTGAGGCGTGCAGTGTAGTTGGTAAAGTTCGTTTTTGCTGTGTAATCACTGCAATGGTTAGGGTGGGTGGGTGGGTTGTCTGTATGTGGCGCAGACATTGGTCTGGTTACTCAACTGCAGGTCAGTCAGGACCTTGAAGCAGTAGGTGTCAGTGTTCGTTTTCTGTGTCTGTGTCAGACGTGGCTGCACTGTCTTCATCTGTGATGTAAGAAGACTCGGGCTCACCAGTGTTCTGGGGAGAGTGGTTCCAGTTTCGACGGTCTGGGCTTGGAGTTCTGGACGGCGGGTGGTGCTGGTTCCAGAATCTTTCTGAGCGGTCGGTCCGACGCTTTGGACGGGCACCGTCACAGTCGTGCCGCCACCTGCTGTCTGGTTCTGAGCGGTGCTCAGAGACGGAGTGAATTGTGTGTGTCTTTACCGTCTTTTCATCCATGGCCCTTTGCTTGGTGTAAGCCTTGTGGGCTAAGTCTCTGAGTTCTCGAGTAGACATGGTTCGTGGGCAGACGAGCACGCCGAGATGTTTACTCACGGTGCTATGCAGGTTCCGCAGAAACAAAGTTCTAAAGGTTATATCTTCTTCCATATCTGGTGTGTTGGTTGCTCCGAAGAACGTTTGTCGGAGTCGGTCATAATAGGAGTGTGGGTGTTCAAGTCGGGCCTGTTTCACGTCGAGGGCCGTGATAAACCCTTGGTCTGATTCTGGGTCAGAGAATTCGCGGATCAACGCTTGTCGCAGTTGCTTGTAATCTGCTTTGACAGGCTGTGGTTGGCGATCCAGAAAACTACGCACCTCTCTGCTTGAGGTGATTCTTACCAGGTACAATTTGTCCCAAGCTGTCGCGTTGGCGACAGTTTGCAGGTGAAAGTCAATGTCTTGAAGGTACGCATGAACACTGCAGTCTCCGGCAAACGTAGGAATGTTTCTGGCCATCTTGTTGAGGTTTGTTGGACGAGAGCTGTTGCTGGGGGCCCAATCCGTCTGGAGAGGATTCTGACCCTTTACAGCTCTTGGTGTTTGGCTGACAGGCGTGGTGTTGTGCAGTGGGCTTTCGCCCCCCTTTTCAGCTCTGGGTGTGTGGCTGAAAGGCGCAGACTCGCTGGAAGGGGGAAATGGTGTGAGATGTTCTTCCCCTTCCCGGTCGCGGTTGAAACTGTAAGCATGTCTCAGTTCTCTGCGAACCATGTCTAGTTCGTCTTCGAGATCGTGTCTCTGCTGAATGAGCTGATGGATTTTAGTCTCTGCTCTCTCAAGGAGAGCTTCAGCCCGTTGGAGCCTTTCGTTGAGTTCCTCCCGGGTGTTTTCCTCCGACTGCTGTCTTTGATCTGTGTGCAGACGAAGATCGTCCAGGGCTTTTTGAAGTCTTTCAACTTCCTGTTGTAGCGTTGTGTCCGTCTCGTCCTCTTCCTCGGTCAGGAAGATTAGCTGGTCTAGCCGACTCTGTGTGTGGGCTCGGTCCTCCAGGGCCTCTGTGGCCTGGAGCTGTAGTGCGGCTGTCTTTTGCTGCAGGTCGGCGTTGCTCCTTTCGCTGTCCCGGGCCCTGGCGACGAGTTTGAGTGCGAGGTTTCCGAAGATTTTGGACAGCTGCTCGTGGCTGTATGTCTGGGCTGGATCATGGGACTCGAACTGGCTCAGGTCTGTGTCCCGTTGCTCTTGGCTCGAGCGATGTGGGTCCTGGGGCAGCACGGTCTTTGTTATGTCCCTCAGCCATGCCTCAAGGTCGTCCCAGCGGACTGCAGGACAGGGTGAGCTCGACATCTCGGCTTACTGTTGGCGAGAGAAGCACAGCACACACAAAAAGAGACACAATGCAAGTTTGTTTTAGGGTTAATGAGCTATACTCATACGGGCTATGCCGTTTTATGAGAATTTCGGGGCTAACTGATGCCGACAGTTAGCTGAGCCAATTTCGTGGGTATGGATGAAACCCACAATAGAAATTTGGACAGGCGGTAGCCTGGGGGGGTCGTCTAGCGACGCCCGCTTTGATCGTCACTCTATTATTCAGCTTTTCCTGGGGTCTCTCTTAGGTTCTGTGTCTAAGTGAAATGAAAGAAACAAATCACAACAGAGTGGAGAAAGAGACAAGGTTGAAGGTAGGGAAGATCAGAGGGAAACACAACACAAGGAAGTGCATTGGTCTGCAATGAAATGTCACAAACAATAACACGGGGAGCGTTATTTAAGGCAGTGGTTCCCAACCTTTTTTTGTCTGAGACCCCCTTTTTCCCAAGAAAATATTTTAGGGCCCCCCTTCACATTTAATGATATTTTCGCTCTTGTAAGCTTGCAGCAAGGATGACAAAATATGTTGTTTTCAAACAAACGGTATGTTTACTATAAACAGATATGTTTATGCACAAATAATAGCCTATACTATTGAAAATACAATAACAAAAACATTAGTAGGCCCTTTGTAAGCCTATACTTGGAGTAGCCTATGAATTTGCCCTATTTTAAATGCAATAACAAAAATATCAGTATTCACACTTGTGTGTAGGTAAAAAAAAGAATGAATATAGGCTATTACTACATGACTTCTGTCTGGGGCCTCAATACTTGCATGTTATTTGTGAGGCTTTATCAATGTGAGGCTTTATTTTTTAGGCTTTTGGTGCTATAGCGAGCGATAATAAACTTGCGTTTATTAACAGAATAATGCGTCTTTCGGAAGAACATTGTAGCCGGAACTACTTCTCTCTCTGTGTGCGTCTATGACGAGTCACGCAGGTACTGGGCTACTCCGCAGCGGCAGCGATCCGAACCAGGGTAAAATAGTCCCAATGTAATCACTTGTTATAGGTGTACCATAGTGATTCAGGATAAGACAAAAACACGGAAATGGATTCAAAATGGATTCATGATGAACTCGCTCATTATCTAAATTTTTAGCAGAAAAAAGTTAAGGACTTTTATTTAATGCAAATTGCTCGAAACTTTTCAAAATATGACGCGACCCCCCACAGAGCTCGCTGAGGCCCCCTTGTGGGCCGCGACCCCCCTGTTGGGAACCACTGATTTAAGGAAAATAAATCAAATAAGATAAAATAAAATAAAATAAAGAGGCCTAAGCCTTATTAACACTGCGAGAGTTCCTGATCGGGCCAGGAGATGCGTGGGTTGTCGGGACAGGACCTCGAAAGAAGGTGTGTCTTAGAGAGAGAAAGGTGAGTCCAAGCACTTAAAATACACCCGAAGGAATAGCTAGTATTCTGTGGTTCCTAATAAGTGGATGGGTTCTATCAAATTTTAGTTTACCTGGGGTGAATAGAGGTCATCCAGGTGGAAACCAGCGGGCGCGGTCAGACTCTCCGACGGTCCCAACACCAGACAGGGCGCAGTGTCAGTAACGCCGGACAGATGATCCCGCCCACCGGAAACCACCAGGGATGACTTTTGGATTACCACAGTGCACTGACTGGGTCCTGCCAATAGATACACAATAAGGGATTGAGAGGTTAGACTTAAAGTGAATTAAGGCTTTCTGTTTTCATCAAATTGAGTAAATATGTATGCAGGGGTCAGAGGCAAAGGCTTTACTAACATAATGATACAATGCAAAGGAATTATGATAACCGATGGTTAATTATCGGAATAACCTACCCCCCCTTTGAAAAGGCTGGGGAAAGAGAAAAAAAAAAATTATCAATGAAATAAAATTCAAATAAACAACACAGGCTTGGGACGCAGGCAGAGGGATAGGCCCTGCAGTGGGTTTGTGCCACAAGGGAAAGGGGCGTATTCCTTCTCCGTGGTCCACCTGGTTGTTAGTGAACACAATTTAAATTAAAATTCAAACTAGCATGCAAGGAGAGGTCCAAAATAATAATAATAAGGAAGGAAAGAAAATCAGAATGATAACAGTGATGTATCAATACTAAAAATAATCAAAACTGAAATTCAGAATGACTTCCTATAATCCTTACAATAACACTGAGGTTATTAGTATTGATTATAAAAATAATCAAACGAAAAGGGTGGCAATGAGACACTTCAATTGCAGACTGGGGGTTAAACAGATATTGATAAGTCGACCCAAGATCGCCACACGGTGGCGTGCTTCTTCCTAGGTGGACCTTATCAATGAACTGAGTGAATCAAATCTAAGTTTTTAATTCGAAAAGTTTTCCCTTTTTTTTTTTTTTGAACTTAACTTAAAGTGTGACAGTCAAAAACAGAAAAAGGAATTGTCTAACTCCAAATAATATCAGCATAAGCTAAGCTTGAATGCAGTTAAGTATTTGAGAGAGAAAATGAATGCAGAGAGAAAAAGAAATTGAAAGCAGGTATTATCTTAGAACGCCACGAGATGGCGTAGTTGCGCTCGCGCAGGCTGACGTCAGTGGGAGGCGACGCTCACGCAGGATGACGTCGGTGGGGGGGCGCGTAATTTGAGCCCTGCCACACCTCTAGAGGCTGCCCTCTAGTGTCGGTGACGTGATTCAGCAGTTAACCCTCTGGGCGCCACGGTCGAGTTTACTCGACAAGATGCGGCACTGAATAAAACGGCCGATTTTGTCAAATAGGGTGTCAAATTTCGTTCGACCTCCCCTCCACTAGTTGGCAGACATGTCATACTTCATCCCCGACTCAAAAAAAAGTCATGCTTCTATACAAAATATTCGAGCTAGAGCGCATTGAATCAGTGCGAACAAAAGCGGAGCTAGTGTGCGAGTGAGCCATTTTATCAGAGCAATATTGTCAACGTCAGCGAGTATTTGCATTAGATTATTATTATTATTATTATTATCTAATGGCATCAATAAAGCTTACCCGCAATGAAGTGTTGGGTCTTCTATTCGCGGACCCTGATTCTGAAGGGGAATATATCTGCCTTCAGAAAATGACGGTGATTCTGAAAGTGAAAGTATAGCCCTACACCAAGCACAAACGGTGAATCCTTTGCCCAATATAACGTTAGATGGTCCTTTGCCCAATGTCAGTGGTGGGAACAATGTTTCCCGGGGTCGGAGTGTTCATCGCGAAGTTAGCAGGCGTGTTAGTGTTGTGGGGAACGAGGCGGCCGCGGGAGATTTTTACCGCGCTAGCCATGGTGACCGTGTGCCTCTCCGCAATCGCGGCGACAGTATTGTGGTGGAGACTTTGTCTAATGCCACTGGGTATGTTAGACGAGGTCGAAGTATTCATAGGACAGTTAGGGGGCAACGTGGAGGCAGGGTGGGGAGTCGCAATGACAATGACAGTAGTCCGAGCTGTGCACACTCGGTGCGCGCGCGAGGCAGATCTGGCCGCGCCCGCGCTGCTGCTTGTAGCAGGAGAAGAGGCGATGTGACACGGGGCAGAGGGGCTATTATGCATAGTCTATCGCAAGACCACACCATGAAACACTACAAGAAATGTCACCTGGATGAATAGGGAGTCATTATCTCTACAGCAAAAGCCCTGCAACAATTGTTTTTGTCTGCCATTTATTACACTGTTGATTTACTATCTATTTCCCTGACTATTTAGTAGTGTACAATATGTGTTCTTTTTTGTGTGTTCATGTCCTTGTGATGTGTGCCTCTTTGTCAGCTAAAAAAATAAATAAAAATAAAATAAACATCAACAAAAACCATAAAAATTCTATAATCCAAGATGACCGCCACCATATGACGTCATAATATGCAAATTAGATGGGAAAATGTAATCCCTACATAAACTTTGGGTCATCCTTAATATTTCTCTAATTTACAGAAAGTCTCTATCTTTTATCACTTTTAAGATATAGCCTTTTGAAATTAAGATGTCAAAATCGAACGTTTTAGGAAAAAACCTCTGGCGCCTAAAGGGTTAAGACAGCAGATTTTTTTATCTGTGGAATCACGTGGTGTTTTGCGCTTCTGTTGCATGCGGAAAACTGACGCGAGTTTCACAACATGTGACTAACAGGAATTACACATACATTACACATTGAGACGGTTTTAGAATAAGAACAGGGATTATCATCTTTTCTTAATTCATAAAACTGGTCTCCAATTACTCATTACATATAAAACGGTTTACATAAAAACAGGTATTAAAACTTCGTGTTTTAATCACTAGAAACTGTGAGCAAACAGGGATTGAACATCTATTTACTTAAGCTGTGAGCACACCAGGCATCAGAACAGCTGTGAGCAGGACTTATCATCTGCTCATCTCCCATAAGCATTAATCAAAATAGCACTTTTATGATTTTTGCGTAGGTTTACGAAATTGGATCGCGAGGCCAATTCCTGACCAGGAGCTTATCGTTAACGTATTGTATATCATAAGGCCTATTACGACTGAAAACTATCAGATTTACGTCTTCGTCCTAAAAGAGATCCTTCGTCTTCATTTAGTCGGTTTAAATCATGTTACATGTATCAACTGCAAAGAGTTTTGCTTCGTCTTTACAGAGACAGATGTAATGTCATGAACTGCAGTTTTAGCAGAGCTGAGCTGGCTTTGTGCCCGCGATCAGCTGGGTGAGTTCGCCTTGGCGACTTATCTCACAATTCAAAACGCGCGTATAGCCTACAATTATTAATACCAATAATACACATTCAACTGAAACTGAATTTGCCCACAAAAATGAAGTTTGAAACTGCTCGAAATGTCTCCACCAATATACATGCAGCGTAAATGCCTCTGGGTTAATGCGAATTAGCTCAAGAATATAGGGAATTTTGGCAATATTAATATTTATAAC